>NC_056729.1:1243832454-1243862454 GCF_019279795.1 Protopterus annectens
GAAATACGCAGAGCCACCCAGTGCACCCGGACACTTCTTTAACCACGGGCTCACAACTGAGATGGGAGGCTATCACTTACAGAGTTTGGAAACCTACAGCTCTCAGTCTTCTGTCAGAAAACCAAGAGCCAGCTGAAATGTATTTCACAAAGCAGACACATTTACAGTGTATAAATGAATTGTGTGTGTGTGTGTGTGTGTGTGTGTGTGTGTGTGTGTGTGTGTTTGGAGGAAATCCACAGTATAAAAATCAGTATTCACAGTATAAAAATCAGTCTCGTATTGTCATGTTTTTATTTAAGGTCACTCATAGTACAATGCATCTCGCTCTGTCCTTCTGTGGTTCTGTCACATCTTTGTGGATGTGTCCCTCACAGATGTGAAGCTTAGCCTGTTTTCCTCTGTCTTGTGAGAGCGTGACAGAATCACAGACGGACAGATCTGCAAAGCCAATTTCAATAAAAAGCATTCTAATAATAATAATAATAATAATAATAATGAATATTGACTTTTCTTCATTACTTGCTGCAAGCCACAGATACAATGTGATATCTTTATGTTTAATGGTGGGTTAGAGGTTCTGGTCATTTTAAAAATAAATAGACATGTAGAATGTGGAGTAGTCTTGAATAAGACTGGCAAGAAAAAATGTGTAAAATTAATTGCAAAGAGTTTCATAAATGATTTAACTACAGTGGATATAAAAAATTTACACACTCTTATTAAAATGCCAGATTTTTGCGATATAAAAAAATGAGATCACAGTAAATAATTTCAAAACTTTTCCCACCTTTAATGTGACCTATAACCTGTACAATTCAATTGAAAAACAAACAAATATGTTAGGGGGATAAATATAAAAAAAAAATGTACAATAAGCTGTTTGCATAAGTGTGCACACCCTTAAACTAATACTTTGTTGAAGCACCTTTTGATTTAATTACAGCATTTAGTCTTCTTGAGTAGGAGTCTATCAGCATGGCACATCTTGACTTGGCAATATTTGCCCACTCTTCCTTGCAAAAGTGCTCCAAATCCGTCATATTGCGAGGACATCTCTTGTGCACAGCCCTCTTCAGGTCATCCCACAGATGTTCTATGGATTTAGGTCTGGGCTGCGGCTGGGCCATTCCAAAACTTTAATTTTCTTCTGGGGAAGCCATTCTTTTGTTGATTTGGATGTATGCTTGGGATCACTGTCATGTTGAAAGGTGAAATTCCTCTTCATCTTCAGCTTTCTAGCAGATGCCTGAAGGTTTTGGGCCAGAAGTGACTGGTATTTGGAACTGTTCATAATTCCCTCCACCTTGACTAAAGCCCCAGTTCCAGCTGAAGAAAAACAATCTCAAAGCATGATACTGCCACCACCATGCTTCACCGTGGGGATGGCGTGTGTTCTTTTGGCGATGCAAAGTGTTGTTTTTGCGCCAAACGTACCTTTTGGAATTGTGGCCAAAAAGTTCAACCTTGATCTCATCAAGCCATAACACATTTTCCCACATGCTTTTGGGAGACGTGATATACTGTTTTGCACATTTTAGCTGGGCCTGGATGTTTTTCTGTGTAAGAAAAGGCTTCCGTCTTGCAACTTTGCCCCATAGCCCAGACATATGGAGAATATGGGAGATTGTTGTCACATGTAGTACACAACCAGTACTTGCCAGAAATTCCTGCAGCTCCATCAGTGTTGCTGTAGTTCTCTTGGCAGCCTCCCTGACCAGTATTTGTCTTGTCTTTTCATCAACTTTGGAGGGATGTCTAGTTCTTTGCAACGTCACTGTTGTCCCATATTTTCTCCACTTTTTGATGTCTGTCTTCACTGTGTTCTATGGTATAACCAATGCTGTGGAAATTTTTTGTACCCTTCTTCTGACTGATACCTTTCAACAATGAGATCCCTTTGATGCTTTGTAAGGTCTCTGTAAACCATGGCTTTTGCTGTAGCAGTCAACTTAGTAAATTTCAGGAAAATCCTACTAGGACAACTGAACTTTATTTGGGGTTAATCAGAGTCTCTTTAATTGATGGCAGGTGTGTACCCAAGAAGACTGAATGTTGTAATTAAATCAAAAGGTGCTTCAACAAAGTATTAGTTTAAGGGTGTTCACACACAACAAAGTATTAGTTTAAGGGTGTGCACACTTATGCAACCATCTTATTGTATATTTTTTACTTTTTATATTTTCCCCCTAACAGATTTGTTTGTTTTTCAATTGAATTGTACAGCTTATAGGTCACATTAAAGGTGGGGAAAAGTTTTGAAATTATTTATTGTGGTCTTATTTTTTTTATATCACAAAAACCTGACATTTTAACAGGGGTGTGTACAGTTTTTATATCCACTGTATAACAGACAATTACATGAATGCAAAACTAAATTTAAATGTTTGGACACTCAGCAAGAGAAACATTTCCACCTTTATTCACAGATCTAAAAGGAAATAAAACTAAAGCAGAATCTCATTTTAAGTAGCACAGTATGACTACAGTTGTTCAAATAAGTGCTGAAGCTCATATTAATGTATCATTAAAACAATATATTAGCATGTGCTTATGATCTATTAATAGGCTTAAGGCACATTAAAATCAAGAATTAAGGTACTTAAAATTATTAAGCATAATAAACCTTTTAATGGTACATTTTATTTAATTTTCAGTCATTTTTCACTGTAATGCATTATAGTACTAAGATAATAAGGGAGTGGAGATGCAATTAAACATTTAAATCACTTAGCAGCCACAAATAGTTTTATTCTCAAGTTCTTGAGGAATTATATAGTTGAAAGACATCACTGTGAGACAAATCAGCAAATAATATGTTACTGTTTGACAGAACAGAATACAAAATGTTGTGTTTTATATACAGATCAAGTCAGACTCACTGCTGTTGACACTGCATCCTTCTCACAGGAAAGTACATTAAATAGTAGTGAAATGCAGGTTTTGTGCCATTAAGGGATAAAACCTTGACAATGACCAATATGACTCAACTCTTAATATAAGAGCCATAGGCTCCTGGCCTTGGGAAGGGTACAGTTAACTGCTTTAAAGGTTACTTATGAAAGCAAACATTTTAAGTAGCAGCAGATCAACTGACTTCCAGTAATGCTGTTTTCAAAACAGGTTCTATGAGGGTCACTGCTTCTCCACATTCTTTGTCCCTATTTATGAGTGAACTAGTACAGGATTCTTCCATATAAATGTAACAATGTTTGCAGATAATATAATGCTTATAAAATCTGCTACAGCCCATGACTTAGTAACTGCAAAAGGACTTTAGCAAATTGTTTATGTACTTTCAAGATGGCTAACTTAGGGATAATATTCAGAAGACTGCCGCTATACGGCTAGGTATACAATAAAAGCTCAAGAACAGCCCCGCTCATATACACACAACATGAAAAAAACTGGGAGCGCAACCTTTTGTTGATGAATCTTTTTGCTGACATGTGAAAGAGCCAACACAGCTGATCAAACATCAGCTGATCAAAATGTGCCATCTTTTTCACTACAACATTGTGGTACAGTTTGAATTATGGAATATGCCCTTTTACCACTGTATTGCAAACAAGGATCTGATTATATATATATATATATATATATATATATATATATATATATATATATATATATATGTATAAAATTAGCAGGGGTGTGGGAGGTGCAGTTCCTTCACATGGGATTATGGCGGGGGGGGGGGGGTCTTACCGCCTGAAAAAAAAAATGCTTTTAGTATATTTTTTTGATAATTGTAGGTTTGATCATCTGTGACTGATGACTAGATTCACTATCATGGTATTTCAATGGAAGGTATGCTTCCAAAAAACGATAGCCCTTTATAAGTTCAACAAGTGTGAAGGTGTCAGGACTGGCCCTAAACTGTCGTTAAAACGCCAAGAATAAATCACTTCAAAGCTTCAAACAGTAATTAATAAAACCTGCTCCTTCTCCCTTTCGTATTAGAGCACAAATGATTGCAAGTCACTGGGAAAAAATGCTGTCTCCCCATTACAATACAATCAACATCCTTATTTGTCTTACTCATTTTTAACGCTTGTACATAGAGTATTGCCACCCCCCCCCCGATCACAAGCTTATAGTCAAAATCCATCACTACCCCCTTAGAGCGAATGATTGGGAAATATTAATATTGACAAGACCATCCTTCAAATTAGCAACAACCGAAAGGGCTTTTTCGAAACTTGCTCCAGCAACATGAAAGGTACCGCTATAAAATATCAAAAATAAAACTGAATGACTGTCTGTCTAAAACTAAGTTCAGCATCTTAAATTTACTTATTAGTATAACATCTCTACGGAAAGTTGGTAGCTTAACTTCATCACACACACTTGACTTACATACCTCCCACAATTAATACTGCCCGCTTTTTAGAACTATTATTATCACCTACCACTGCCTTATTTAAACTTTATTTGGAAGTCTTACAGAATTCTTACACTTGTCTCTTTAAATGTGCTATGTATTTCCTATAGACAGAATTTTCACTTGATATGTGTGGAATTTATATGTATAGTGCAGTTTGGACATCTTAGAATACTGTATATTGTAATGTGTTTCGTCCTCCTTTGCTTCCTGATTAATATAAAACTGAAATTGCATTTTGTTGTACTATATAATATGTTTTGCCTGGGCTGTGGCTAAAAAGGATCTTATACCAATCCACTTACATGGTTAACAAACAAACAAAGAAATAAACAGGGATTATTTCTTCAGTCCACTCCCATGGACCACCAAGCTCTCCTGCAATCTACAAGTATTGTTTTACATCCCTTCCAGACAGTGATGAAGACATAATGATGTTGAGAGATGCAATCAACTGCTCATCATAACCGTGGTTTGGAGAATTTTATGCCATATAATCTCCTCTTTCGGTTACCAGTGGGTACACTAGCAATTCATGCCCTCCAATGCTGGACTACTGGTGCATGCTTTAACACACTGCCTCTGGCTACATTGCTTCCAGATATTGACAGGCTGTAGTGGCGAGTGTTTGAAGAGTCCTTCCTGCATGACCTGGCCAACTCCAGGTGAAAGCTGTACAACAAGCATAAATATCTCCCCTTTCTCAAGATGGATAAGCCATCACCAGGCACTCAAGCCCATTTCCTCCAGCTGGCTATTCCAGCACCCAAGCTTGTTTCCTGAATGTGAACCATCAGAGCAGCAGCCAGGGTTCCATCCAGCTGTGTCATGGAGCCCACACACATCATCATCAATCCCCTTTTTCCCAATTTTCTACATGAGGTCAGGCTGTTGCATCATGTCACCATCCATCTTCCTCGATTCAGCACCTCTCTCTTACCTTCTTCAACAGTCATACCTGACTGTCACAGATTTTCTGTCACACAATCCATCTGTCTCTTTGCTGGATACCTTCATTTCTTCTTCCCTTCTTGCAAGATATATTCTTGCCTCTATCACAATCTTCTTCACTGGATTGAATTTCTGGTTTCCTGCACGTATGAGTGAAACAACACAATCTGTTCTCTTTAACCTTCTTTGCAGTTGGAGCTACTTTGCCTTCTGCTCTAATATCTTCATTTATTTATGTTCCACAGTGCCATCCTATTACCTGTCTCAGGCACTTCATCTCCATCACTTCTAGCTTCCTCATCTGCTCTGCCTTCACTGTCCATGTTTCTGTACATACAGTAGCACTGGTTTCACCACTCGTTTGTACACATTACTTTTTAGTTTTTTAATATTCTTCTGTCACACTACCCCAGACACTTTGTATCAAATTGGCTGCAGCTCCTCTGATTCCCTCATTTTCATCCTCAGTCAGAGTTACCTTCTCCTCAATCACCATTCCCAGACACTAGAAACTGTTAACATGTTCTACATTATCTCTGCTATCTCATTTTAATCTTCTTCTGATTTCCCCATTCGTTGCCATTACAACAGTTTTATTAGTATTTAGTTTTATCCTGTGTGTCTCCAGTTTTGCTTTACTGAAGTTCATTTTCAGAGTGTACCTGTAATGCCACATTATCTGCATACTGCAGCTTTATTTATCTGACCCCTCTGACTGGTTTGCTAATGTAATCCAGTAGTAATCTGGTTGCAATCACTAAGATATATTCAGTCCATAGTCCATTGGCTAATGGCCATGGCAAGTGATGGAACTGCTTTCTAAATAGATTTAGCCACTGATTATCAATATGTATTACTTGATTATTTCAAAAAAGTATCTGATGATTACTATATGCAGAGGCATGTTTGCATATAATAGATTAATATCTGGCGTGAGATCTGCACCATTTATTTTATTCAAAGAACAATGGGAACATTATTTAAGAATTTAACTGTAGCAACATACCTGGATGAGTCACAGGAAGCAAAGAAGACATAAACTGAGCATCTCAATGACATATGTAAAGTGTTGCAACATTTGCAAAGCAATGAACTGCCAGTTACAAAATCAAAATGAACGTTTGGAAAGTTGTAACTACATATCGTGGATGTGTTCTGTTCAGGAAAGGGATGGGGCCTTTTGCAGAGAATGTAAAAGTCATTCATGAGGTGGTCATTTAAAAAATGTATGAAAGAGTTATAGGCATTTCTTGATTTGATTATTATGAAAAGTTTATGCTGAAAACAAAGTAGAGCACTGATGTAACTCTTCCTGAAAGATAATGACTGGGATTCAGAAAGGGCTACCACCAGTGAAAAACCCTAAGACAAGTAGCCAAGCGCTGATGGATGTCATTTCTGATTCAGAGCTTGGCTCACCACAGTGATTCTATATTATCAATAGAATCATCACAGTCAGCTGTCTTCATGGCCATGCTACAAACTAATGAGGCCTTCCAGGGGAGCAGCCTGTGCTAATTAGCCTTATGCTCTCCTCCAGAACTGCCTGAGGGAAGGCATTTATTTAGCCAAGTGATTCAGAGAATCCCTTAGCTGTACAACTCAGCACAACCACCCGAGTTAAAGAACACAGCAAAAATGCTGTAGTCATCTGTTATAGTCAATGGGAGAGACTGAATGCAGGTAAGGTTACATGACAGTAGCAGAGCTATAGTGGTGGTGGGGTGGGGTGTGAGTATGTATATGTATGTGGCAGTGTGTGTAGATGTGTTTGTAGGGGTATGATAGCTCTTAGATGACTGTGTGTGTGTGTGTGTGTGTGTGTGTGTGTGTGTGTGTGTGTGTGTGTGTGTGTGTGTGTGTGTGTGTGTGTGTGTGTGTGTGTGTGTGTGTGTGTGTGTGTGTGTGTATGTGTGTGTGTGTGCGTGTGTGTCAGTGCAAATATCTGCAATTGTATGGCAGAGTGCCTGTGGCAGAATCCAGTGACACAGTATTGCTTGGGCCACCTATGGTAAGTACCACTCACTAGTGCTGCTTAGCACTGCTGGTACTTTCCCAGATTCTGAGACTTGCAAATTAGCCAATAATGAGGACTTCCTCTCTGTCCAACAAGTGCTTTGTCTCCCTGCCCAAGTAGCTGACACACACACATTTTGAGATAAGAGGTTATACAACCACACAGACACTTCTGAGGAAGGCTGGTACATGTTCTCCAGCTGTGCCCCTTTTACCCAGGCTATACAGTAGTACCAGCTGCCACCACCCAGCTAATTTTATCAGCTACCCAAAGACACTTAAAAGACTGTCCAATTATTACTGTGCAATATTATTATCCAATTGGAAGTATGACTAATCAGTCTCAAGGCTTATTAGAGTGACTTGGTACAAGATCCTTATATACATGCAATGTACTCTTAGAGCTTAGCTTATCTCTACAGAAATCCAGCCACAGTTAAAACATTTTAAAATATTTAATAATAAATAATTAAAACCACAAGACAATACTTTCTACTACACAGTCAGTGCTAGTCAAGAGTTCAGAGATCACACAGAAATGCTTAAAATAAATCAGTAGTACAGTTCTGACATCACAGAAAAAACACTTAGTCTAATTTTATAGTTCCTAGTTAATCTAAAAGAAAACACAAGTCTAAGATAACTTACATGTGAGCAAAAGGCAGTGCTGTGATTTGGATGATCCAGACAAAAATGCTTAATGCCTTCTAGTTCGCTCTGTTTAAATTGAAACTGGAGTTCTGATAAAACATTACATCATTTCACATTTTCCTGGTGTCCCCCGCCTGACAGAAACTGCATTTACATTCTTTTACACTTAGGCAGACCTAGAGCAATAAAGGACATTCCATATGTAAATTCTGGTCATTATTCCTTAAGTTAAAACAATAGGCAGGATGCTTATTCCAGACTCATCAACTCCAAATTCTAACTTCAAAGGAGCAGACATAAAGTAATTTTAATTTCAAAGGACCAACAAGAAATGCTTGACTTAGCTTTCTTTATAGCAGAGGGTAATGCTGCTACATTGTCTTAAGTTCAACATTTCACAACATATTCTTTCATTTAAGAAGCAAGCCTGCATTTCAACATTTCACAGTATTTACAAATGAAAGAATTATGTACCAAATTCTATTTGACTAGGCTGGCAGTCTTCACCCATCTCTACCAGTCTTCACATTTCTTTTGCACCCCCTGGAGAACTCAAGCTAGTTTTTGAAGTGACCCTTGAGAAACGTCGCTTGAGATGGTCAGGTCTATCTGAGTATACCTCACCCCATTCCCTGTCTTGACAGCCCATCTGCATTGGCATTGCTAACCCCACTGCAGTGCTGTGCATATGCTTGCAGCCCCAGGCTCCATCTTAGCAACTTGGCATTTTGCTGACTGGCTCTGTTTAACCATGTTAGAGGGTTGTGATCTGTCATAACAGTGAATTTTCTTCCATACAGAGAAGGCTGAAGTTTCTGCAGTGCCCACACTATGGCTAGACATTCCTTTTCTACAGCTGCATAGCATTCTTCCCTGGGTTGGAGTCTATGACTGAGATAAACCACTGGGTGCTCTTCCCCCTCTGAAGAAATCTGGCTAAGTACAGCCCCCACCCCATGGTTTGAAGCATCCACCTGCACAACAAGTTATTTGCTGTAATCTGTACTGGTTAACACAGGGGTCCTCCCAAAGCTTCTTTAAGCTTCTGCAATGCCTCCTCACATGCTGGGGTCCACACTACCTTATCTGGTCTGTTCTTCCTTGTCAGGTCTGTGTGGGGAGAAGCTATGGTACTATAACTGGGACGAACTTTCTGTAGTACCCTGCTGTCCCTAAAAATGCCCTCACCTGCTTTTTAGTAACAGGTGCAGGTCATGCCTGAATGGCTACCACTTTGGCATGTTCTGGCCTTATCTACCACTCCCCACTCTATGTCCTAGGTAGGAGACCTCTGCTATACCCACCTGACATTTTCTCGGCTTAATGGTCAACCCTGCCCTCTGTAGTCTACCCAGCACCTCCCTGACATGCCGAAGGTGCTCTGGCCAGGAATGGCTGTAGATGGCATTATCATCTAGGTAAGCAAGGGCAAACCCTCCTGCTTCTGCTTGGATATTATCTACCAGCCTCTGGAAAGTCGCTGGGGCATTCTTAATCCCAAAGGGCATCTTTGTGAACTCATACAAGCCAAAAGGAGTCACAAAGGCTGACTTCTCTCTAGTACTGGGAGTCTAGGGCACCTGCCAGTAACCCCTGGTAAGATCAATGGTTGTAAGATACTTAGCCCCACCCAGCTACTCTAGGGCCTCATCTGTCCTAGGCATGGGGTAATCATCCGACTCTGTGTGACTACTAAATTTCCTGTAGTCCACACAGAACCTTGTGCTGCCATCCTTCTTTGGCACCAGCACCACTGGGGAGGCCCAGGGACTGTTGGACTCTTGAATCACCCCTAGTTCCAACATTGCTTGTACCTCCTCCCTCTGGGTCTGTCTGACTCTCTCAGGCACCCTATAAGAGGCCTGCCAAATAGGCCTTTGGGGTCCTGTATCCACCTGGTGCTGCACCAGGTGGGTGCACCCTGGTTTCCCCAGATAACATGTCCCCAAATTCCTGCAACACTGCTCAGATTTTCTGAACCTGGGTAGGAGATAACTGCTGGGACATTGCTACCTCTTCCACTGAGGTGTCAGCCTGAGCCTCACTGAGGTGATTAGTCCCCCAGACCTCCCTCAGACTCCTCCTGCAATCAACTGCAAATGCTCAGCACAAGGGCCTCCCTATCATGGTAAGGTTTCTTCATGTTAACATGGTACAATTTGTGCCCCTGCCATCTGCCTAGCAGTTCCACCATGTAGTTAACATCACTTACCTTTCTTACCACATTGTAGGGACCCTCCCAAGCTGCTTATAGCTTGTTGTGTCTGACAGGAATGAGAACCCTTACCTGCTGCCCCAAAGCATACTCTCTAGCTCGAGCATTCCTGTCATACCACACCTTTTTCTGTTGTTGGGCTTCTGACAGGTTCTCCTGGGCCAAGCCCATGAGTTCTTTGAGCCTTGTCCTGAGGTTTAGGACATATGCCACAACAGACTCCTTGTGAGACTCGCACTCACCTACCCACTTATCTCAAATTAAATCTAGAGGTCCACTCATCCTATGCCCATACAGCAACTCAAAGGGTGAAAATCCTGTGGATTCCTGGGGAACCTCTCTGTAAGCAAAAAACAGATGGGGCAGATATTTGTCCCACTCCCTCTTAAACTGATCTGCAAATGCCCGTTGCATGGACTTGATTGTAGAGTTTAACCTCTCAACAAGACCATTAGTCTGGGGATGGTAGGAGGTGGTCTTCATGTACTTCACCCCACAGGACTTCCACAGACAAGCCAGGAGGTCTGATATTAAATTGGCACCTGGGTCAGTCAGTATTTCTTTTGGGAAATATACCCTGCTGAAAATCTCTAACAAAGCATTTGCCACCTTCTCTGCCTCAATGGAGGACAAAGCCACCGCCTCAGTGTATCGTGTAGCATAATCCCCTACCACTAGGATATACTTTTTCCCTGTGGAACTTGGGGTACTCAGAGGACCCACAATATCCACAGCTACCCTCTGAAATGACTCCTCAATCACAAGCAAAGGCATAAAAGGAGCTCTCACCTTGTCTCCTGCCTTGCCTACCATTTGGCACTGCTCACAGGTCCTGCAGTACCCTGTTTCATCTCTGGAAATTCCAGGCCAATAGAAGTTCTGCATAATATGCCTCTTTGTACGTTTTATGCCCATATGATCTGCAAAGGGAATATCATGGGCTATGGCTAGAAGCACCAGATGGTAGGTTCTAGGCACTACCAACTGCTGTACTCTCTCAATTTCTAGCCCTCCCTCAGAGGTCCACTCTCTGTATAGTAACCCTTTGTCCCAGTATACAGATTCCCCCTTTCCTTGAGAATCAGGTGCCTCCCTAGCTACCTGCCTCAGGCCTTGTAATGTAGGGTCTGAGAGATGAGCCTGTCTCAACTCTCTCCTTGTAACCCTTCCTAGCTCCCCTTCCACCAGAATCTGGCATCCTCTGACAGTGGTGCCTCACTGTCAGCCTGGGTACTACTACTTGCCTCTACCTTTGCAGTCACTCTGTCCAAGGGACCATCATTACCCACAAGCAGCTGTGGCTCACATTCAGTATCACTGCTACAAAGTAGCTCCCTTCCTGAAGTAACCACCTCACCAGTCCTGGCTGCAAGTATGCAGTCTGTCTGGATTTCCCCCAGGCTACCAGACCCACATGCTTGTCTCCTAGATTGACTGCATGTAACTGCACAAGCACCAGGTACTGCCTCATCCAAATCCTTCCCTATCAGGACATCTGCAGGATGGTAGTTCCATACCCCTGTTGTCTCAAGACAACCTGCTATTGGCATTTTTGTCTTTCTCACTTACTGGCTCCCTCACCTTTGGTTCCCCATCTTGCCTCCATGGACACCTGTATGCCACATGGCCCCACTGGTTGTATTCAAAACATTTAACCTGAGCTCCTGGACATGTACCTGGACTAGTGGCTTAACCCTGCTACTGGAAGATTCTGTTGTGGCAGTCTGTGCTGCCCACCATGGGTTCCTTTAGACTAATGAGAAGTACTGGGGGTCCCTTTCCTGTGCAGGGCTGCCCTGCTTACCAGGTATAGGTCTCCCTTCTTCCCCAACTCATCTGAAGTAGCACATTGTCTATCAGCTAACCAGATCCTCATGTCCTCAGGAAAAGTGCTAAGGGCTTGTTCCCTCAGCAAAAGGTCTGCCAGACCTTTAGAATTGGTGACCTGACATCCACTCACCCACCTATGGAAATAAGTGCTCAATTCAGCAACATATTCACAGACACTTTCATGTGCCTTGCATCTATGCTCACAAAATGTTTTCCTATACATTTAAGGTGTTTGCTTAAACAGTTCTAAAAGACTATTTTTACAGTAGTATAATCAAAACATGCAATGTCAGACATTTTGTACAGAACAGTTACAGCTTTACCATGGAGTAAGGGGGTCGGGAACCATACCCAGAGCCCTTGGTCAACTTCATAATGTTTACATACCCTCTCAAACATATGAATGAAACTATCAAAATTATCCACCTCTTTAAACTGTGGAAGAAATTTACTGACTTTTTGTGCTTCTGGGGTCCAATTACTCCCTTCCCCATTGCCTCCATTTCATGCTGCCCCTGCTTTTCTTTTTCTTCAGCTTCCAGAAGTCACAGTTTCTCATTCTCTTCAGCCTGCAAACACCACAATCTCTCATTTGCTTCTAATTCCACATGACTGGCCTCCAACTCAAGTCTCTTTAGCTCTAGCTGGATTTTTAAGTTCACTGGAGAAAGGTTGATCTGTCCATTCTCCGAGGGAATTATATATCCACTGCCAGTCTGATTGTCCTCCTGATTGCTGTTTTCTGATGCAGCTGTAACCAAGGCTGCAATCAGGTGTGCCTTAGTCAGGTTTCCATGCACCAGTCCCCTAGCCTGGCACATCTCCGCCAGCTGGCTCCTTGTCAGCTTTCCATACTCCTCTGCTGACATGCTGCCTGCTCACCCTGACTAACTAAGCTAACAAAAGAAATAAAACAATTGTGATCTGAACTCGGAGTATTCACTGCATGGCTGATTTAGAGTACAAAACAAAAAAAAGGATTCAGCCTACCCACACCACTACAAGCCAATTAGTATTTACCATCTAATTAATATGTGATGTGGATATCCAATCACTACCAAACACAAATGTAAGGATATCTTATCCCAACCACTGCTACCAATTAATATGTGAGCCCATGCCCTGGCCCAGCAATCAAGGAGCCTCAATCCTCACCACTAACACCAGAGAGGGCATCTCATATATGAGGAAAGGATAGCAAATGCACACAGTAAAGTGCAAGTTCCCTCAAGAGCACACAGAGATCACAGTCAGTCCAGGGCTGGTCGCTCCCTTGCTCTCCAGGTCCCCATAAGACTCCCCACTGGCACAGCTATAGTGTCCAGATCTTAGCCAGCTGGGCAAGCTATAATCTCCAGCACTCTCTCTGTCCAACCAGTGCTTTGTGTCCTTGCCCAAGTAGCTGACACACACTTTGAGATAAGAGGTTATACAACCACACAGGCACTTCTGGGGAAGGCTGGCACAGGTTCTCCAGCTGTGCCCCTTTTACCCAGACTATATGGTAGTACCAGCTGCCACCACCCAGCTAATATTATCAGCTACCCAAAGGCCCTTAAAAGGGTGTCCAATTATTACTGTGCAATATTATCCAATTGGTAGTATGACTAATCAGTCTCAAGGCTTATTAGAGTGACTTGGTACAGGAATCTTATATACATGCAATGCACTCTTAGAGCTTAACATATCTCTACACAAATCCAGCCACAGTTAAAAAGTTTTAAAATGTTTAATAATAAATAATTAAAACCACAAGACAATACTTTCTACTACACAGTCATTGCTAGTCAAGAGTTCATAGATCACACAGAACTATTTCAAATAAATCAGTAGTACAGTTCTGACATCACAGAAAAAAAACACTTAGCCTAATCTTTATAGTTCCTAGCTAATCTAAAAGAAAACATAAGTCTAAGATAACTTACATGTGAGCAAGAGGCAGTTCTCTGAGTTGGATGATCCAGACAAAAATGCTTAATGCCTTCTGTTTCTCTCTGTTTAAATTGAAACTGCAGTTCTGATAAAACATTACACCATTTCACATTTTCCAGGTATTCCCAGGCTGACAGAAATTGCATTTACATTCTTTTACACTTAGACAGAAACCAGAGAAATAAAGGACATTCCACATGTAAATTCTGGTCATTATTCCTTAAGTTAAAACAATAGGCAGGATGCTTACTCCAGACTCATCGACTCCAAATTCTAACTTCAAAGGAACAGACATGAAGTAATTTTAATTCCAAAGGACCAACAAGAAATGCTTGACTTAGCTTTCTTTACAACAGAGGGCAATGTTGCTACATTGTCTTAAGTTCAAAATTTCACAACATATTCTTTCATTTAAGAAGCAAGCCTGCATTTCAACATTTTACAGTATTTACAAATGATAGAATTATGTACCAAATTCTATTTGACTGGGCTGGTAGCCTTCACCCATCTCTACCAGTCTTCACACTTACAATAGTGGATACATCATGATTGAATAGTGAATATATCATGATTGAAGGACAGTTCATTCTTAATATAGGTTCCCAGTTCCCTAATTACTTTCAGGGGTATGTTGTTAATATGATAGTTACAAGGAACTTCTAGCTTGACAAAGGATCCCATTTTGTATTTCTTAGCATTTAGTTTTAGTCTATGGTTTTTACACCAGATATTGGCTTAAGGAAGGGCTTCTTGGAGGATCATGATGTCTTCTGAGGAGTTTATGATAGTGCCAAGTTTAGAGTAATCTGCTAATGTGGTCATTCATAACTTCTTAACAGTAGTTGGGTCTACGTTTAACTGTCAAATGAAACTTTGAGTCCTAGTGATCGAATGTTTATTTCAGCGAATGTGTGAGACAGGGAAAGTAATTACTTGGCCAACACTTCCCCATCTCACACACTGCAGTATTTCAAACACATCTAGGTGGGGGGCTTCACCCCCAACCATATATACCAACTTCAAGATCGCACTACATGGGGAAAAGGGCTTTGAAATACTGTAGTGTGTGAGACGGGGAAGTGTTGGCCAACTTGTTACTTTCCCAGTGTCATACATTCACTGGAATGAATGTTTGATGAATAGGGTTCGATGTTTAGCCTTTCAATGAAAGTTTCATTTGATGGTTAATCATAGACTCATAGTAGTTTTGATCTCCAGGAATTAAATGCCAAAGAGGAGTGGCCCAAGGATAGAACCCTGGGGTACACCATTAGTGACAGTTTTTTTACAGGAGGTAGAGCAGCTCATCCTAATTTTCTGAGTTCTATTTGTGAGCCAATTTACTATCCAGTGAGTTACATAGGGATTACTATTTAGCTGAGTTTATCTAAGATATCTGAGGGTGTGATGGTGTTGAATACATTTGTGAGATCTAGATATGCAGTATGAACTTATTTGCCCCCACCCATTGCTTCAGTAACTGAGGTAGTCAACTAGGTACAGGCAGGATTTGCCATTGACAAAACTGAATGAGCTTGGGTTGAGAGTTTGTAGGTTACCTATGTCTTTAATTATCAATTACATAATGATTTTTTTCATAGTCTTACACATTAGGCTGGTCACACTAATGGGTCTACTGATGCCCCACCTATGTGCAAGGGGGTGACTATTGCTGTCCTCTATTTGCCTGGCACAAAGCCTGCTTAGAGGCTGACACTGAATAGCCTCTGTTATGAGTCCAACAGGTCCTGTTTCAAGCTGGCCAGTAAGCAGTCTGGTGTTATCTGGCCCAAAAGAAGCATTGTTCTTGGCCTTGAAAGTGTACTTGTTTATGAGAGATTTGAGGAGAGGGTGTAGATGTGGGTATGGGGAGAATATAGTAGGTGAGGAGTGGGTGAAGTTAGAGCTAAATTTATCTGCCAGTAGACTGGCTAAGTCCTCTGGGTTTGAATAAGTGATATTGTAACTATTAACTCTGCACAGTGCTGGGCATTGTTACTACAGTTTCTAACTTAGCTAAGTAAGCTTTATGGTTTCCCTTTGTCTGCATGGCAATTTTTACCTCATATCTGGTTCTGGTTTATTTGATCAGTGTCTGGAGTTCCCTGTTAATTTTAGCAATAGTTTATTTGTAACTTGGGAGTTACATTTATTTCACACAAAACAATTTTTTTTCTTTAGTATAAAGCCTGTTTATGTTAATGTTCCACCACAGGGGTTTATTTTTGAATTTGATATATTTACTTAGGAGGGGGACAGATGCATCTATGCAACTTTTCACTTGTGCATAGAATTTGGCAATAAAGTAGTCCGTGTAAACAGTGGGGTCATTGAGCTGAAAGAGGAAAATGGATTTAGCCAAGTCTTTACTCAATGTTAGTAGATGAACCATAGCATAATCTCTGAATACCAAAGTAGTTTTCATTCTTTTGCTTTAGATATAATTTGTAACAAATATCTGAAATACAAAACTCCCTCCACCTTAATATAAAAAAAAAAAAAAAAACAAGTAACTTTGCAAAATAAATAGCACAGTAATGTTGTATCCATACTTGTAATGGCAACAGTGGCAGATTTATATGAAGGCCTAGCTATTAGTTGCTAAGATGCTTTTTCATGTAGTTCTGGGTTTACTTCTCTCAGCCTCAGCTTGTTTTCTCTGTAAGTCACTTAACAAGCCGTTGCTCCCAAGCTATCCCTGAAAATTAATAGTGTGCCTACTGGGTTTATGTAGTAAAAAAGAAACAAACAAACAAATACATACACTAAGAAGTTTACCTTAATCTTATACTAATTTCATTCATTTATTCATTCCAACTTCATTTTATCTTGCTCAGAGTTTATTTATTTATTGATGTTTGATTAACAGGAAAGTCCAACTGAGAAAAAGCCCAATTTTAGTGGAAGCCTGGGGAGAAAAGCTCCAAATTACTGAATAACAATTAAGAACAATAATTTTATGATCTTGAAAAATAAAACAAAAACATCCACACTTTAAATAATTATAGCAAATTAGACATAATATAAAAACATTGGTTAAGAATCGATACAAGGTATATGACAATCATTTAATATTGTATAGAAATATTAGACAGTTTGTAGAAAAATTAAAGGTAAGGTATGTGTCATATGTTATTACATTTCTATTTGTTCTAAGACTGTGTAAAACAGTGTGAAGACTTTGTAGTGTATTATATTTATAACAATTTCATTCAGATCGGCTAAAATGTGTGTGTGTGTGTGTGTGTGTGTGTGTGTGTGTGTGTGTGTGTGTAAAACACACACACATATATATATATATATATATATATATATATATATATATGTTTTATATATATATATATATATATATATATATATATATATATATATACACACACACACACACACACACACACACACACACACATATATATATGTGTGGATTCACTTTAGAAGCTTGAAGCACTGAAATATCGAAATTCAGTATTTCAAGCCCATAAAGTGGAATCCTGAAAACAGCAAAACCTCAGAAGTGCGAAATTCAAAACCTCTCATACCGGAGGTTTTGAATTAGTGCTTCTGGTGTTTCACTGTGGTTATGGATTCAGGTTAGTGTTGATGTGTTAAGGGTTTTGGGTAGGGGCTGTGGTGTGTGTCAGTGTGTTTTGTTGCTGTGATGCGTGTGTGCGAGGAGAATGTAGCTTGTGTGGAGGTGTTTTGTGTGTTTTTGCATATAGTGCGACCTCAGAGTTAGAATATTTAAGTAGGGGGATGTGGGAGGTCCAGGGGGGCTTGCCCCCCTGCCTTTATGTAGTACAGAGCTTGTGTGTGTGTGTGTTTGTGTGTGTGGGGGGGGGTGTGTGTTTGTGGACAGCAGAAGCACTAATTCAAAATCTCCGGTATGCGAGATTTTGAATTTCGCACTTCTAAGTTTTCATTCTTGTTAAGTTTCGACTTTATAGCTTCGACATACTGAATTTCGATATTTCAGTATTTTGAGTATATAAAGTGAATCCATATATGTGTATCTTACACCATTTTGACACACTGGTTAATCCTATGGATTATTCTAAGTGATGGTGTTATATTGTGCCTATCAGTGTAGTCCCATGTTATGATAATTTGTTTAATACAGCTGTATATTCACACGGCATTATTGTGATTCTCTGTCACTATACTTCCTGCTACAATTACTTTGAGCTTACATACATACACATATTATCATCACTCTGCTCTCATATTTACATTTATTCTCTTGCTATGACTTACTGTAGTCCTTATGCCATCTCTTTTTTGTGTAATCAGCACTAACTTTACTGCCTCAATATAATTTAACAGCTAAGTAGAATTTATTTTTCCTTTCTTTCCTTTCAGAGCCTGCAGTCACTATATCTGACCCCGATATTGCAGGAACTCTGTCACAAAGCCATACACCTACAAGTTTACTGAGACAGTGTCATTGTTTCATGTAAACATATTTATCATGAAGAACCTTGCTGTGTATTAACTATAATCAGTTAAATACATGCCTGCTCTGTGAAATAGTAGGACCCCTTACTAAGTTGGCCACTGTCTCATTTGCTTGACCAGTAGACTACACTGCATATGCCAGGTATTTAGTCTCAGGAAATGACAGAAAACCTGTTTTACCTGCATCTCTTTGTTAATTGCTTTGTTCTGCCTATAAAGTGATTACTCTCAGTTATAAATTGACCTATAAATTAACCTGAGGATAGGACAGTCCACCCTGGACTGGATACTAGTCTTGAACCCTTCTAACTTTACATCCTCAGGTACACTCCCTAACTCCTTAAGTGACCACCTACCAGCCTGTACTCACAGGACTATCACTCAACTCACAAAGCAACATATGTTCAAAACTATACGCAACCTACAAAAATTCAGCAAAGAAGTATTTAATGAATCTCTAAAAGTTATAGACTCGTCCATCCTAAAAAGACTTCCCCCCCAGTGATGCAGTTGAACATTTCAACAGCTTCTTTCTAAGCATTCTTAATTCCCTAGGTCCTCAGCGAACAAAAAGAATACAAAATAGCCATGCCCCATGGCTCACGAATTCATGTAAAATTCTAATGAAAGACAGAGACAAAGCATGGACTGCCTGGCTAAAGAATGCAAATGACATAAATCTTCAGTTATACATACAACTCTGCCATCAAACAAAAAGACAAATATTTTGCATGAAAAAAAAATCATACTATTCCTACATTCAAGATAACCACAAAAACAACCCTAAGAAATTCTGGTCCTCTGTAACTTCACTACTCAACCCAGGAAATAAAAATAATCCCAATCTGTACCCTAATATACCACCTCTTCAAACAGCCACCTAATTCAACACATACTTTATAGAGTCCATGCCCAACCTAAAAGTAAACCCAACTCATCCACCCCAACTCACCACTTCTACTAATACCCACAATACTAACCTCTACACACCCCACACATCACACACACAGACACACACACACACACACACACACACACACACACACACACACACACACACACACACACACACACACACACACACACACACACACACACACACACACACACACACACACACACACACACACACACACACACACACACACACACACACACAAAACCAACACCACCCACCAGAATACATAAAACTTGCCACAGATAAGAATTCCCTGTTAGCATCTTAATTAATAGAGCTAAAGCTGAATCACATGCCCCTAACCTATGGAAAAGATCACACATTATCCCTTCACATAAGGGAGACAACTCCACTGACATCACAAACTTTCATCCTCTTGCAATCTTGCCCCCTTCTCTAGGATTCTAGAAAAATGTGTGCACATACAACTTCTCCACCATCTTACAACAATTTACTTTTTTACACTCAACATGGCTTTAGACCTGCTCACAGTAATTCAACAGCCTTATTATCTTTCATGGACTCCGTCAACAAAGCTTGTGACTCTGGAAAACTAATATCTGCAGTATTTCTAGATTTGTTAAAAGCATTTGACATGATATCTCACCCCAAACTCCTTAAAGAACTTTCCAAAATTGGTCTATCCTCCTCTTCCTCACTTCAATGGTCTTCTAGCTACCCAGCTAACAGGGAGCAAGCAGTAAAATTGTAGGGCTCTGTCTCCCCATATCCCATCAGCCCCACAAGTGTACCTCAAGGATCCATCCTTGGCCCATTACTATTTAATGTCTTCATCAATAACTTACATAGATCCTCCTGTGAAGGCACTCTAATCCAAAATGTAGATGATTCCACTATGACCTGCATATCAGGCACATTACCTCACCTACAATACATAGCACAACAAGCTTTCTCTTCCATAGAAACATGGGTCTCCAATGCAGAACTCCTACTGAACAAAAATAAACAAAGCTCCTTCTCTTCACCCACAAACCCCATAGTTCCAACAAAACAAATTTCAAGATCTTTTCAGCCAATAATGAAACTGAATTTGTTCAGCATACCAAACTACTAGATGTCACAGTTGATGATAATCTCAAGTTTGACCTACACATACAAAACAGTATCAGAAAAACCCACCAAAAACTAGGTATGCTATACAGGAATAAAAAACTACCTCACAGCAGCTACCAAAATTACTGTGGTCAAAACCTTCCTCTTGCCCTCACTGGTATATGGGGCCCCAATTCTAACTAACTTACAGACCTCTCTAATAGAAAGCTGCTATAACAAAACTGCCAAACTTGTCATAAACACAGCCCCTCTAACTCATCACTGTAAAGCCCTACATTCTCTAAGATGGCTTGAACTCCTCCTCCACTTCCAATACATACAACTTACTATGGTCTACAAAATCATCCACAACCCAATAGCTTGTCCTGCTTTTAGCTCATTAATCAACTTTTATATCCCAAATAAACACCTCAGATCTGAAGACAATATCTCCTCACAACTTATAAACCTAACAAAACCCCAGGCCTAAGCCTTTACTTTACTGTAGCAAATCTATGAAACTCCTTTCCTTTAACTATCAAAACAGCTACTAACCTGCACTCCTTCAAAACCTCTATAAAAGAATACTTTAACAAAGCTTGGATTGCTCCTGTATGAGCCCAGGATGAGGTACTCTTATGCCTTTTTCTACCTCTACTCTGTCTTTCCCCACTACTACCTTACCCTACCATCCCTTCCTCTACACATTCTCCCTTTAAGTTACACCCATACTTTTTCCACGTCTATTCCTACTAGCCACTCTGTCAAAGCCTAACCTTCTATACTCATACTATCCTACGCCTTCACCAATATAACCTTTTACCATATTTCATGACCTCTAGAATATTAATAATCATTATGATATTCATCGATTATGTAAATAATGCCACATCTTCCTATTATTAGGCTTTCCATATAATTTACGCTTGAATTCTATGACTTTATTATGTCTGGTGGGTTTTTATTCTGGCAAACTAATGTGTAGTTTTTGAAATTTCGTGCTTGAATATTATGACTTTATTGCATCTGTTAAGTTCTCATTCTGACAAACTAGTGTGTTGTTTTCATATTTGTGCTTGAATGTTATGACCTTATTATGACTCTCTAATTTCTCATTCTGTTAACCATATGTATCTGATGCTTTTCTCCCCAGGCCTCCACTGAAAATGGGTAATTCATAATCCAGTCAGACATTCCTGATAAAAAAATGACAAGTAAACAAATAAATATTAATAAATAAATAGTTAGTCTAATACAAATAGGAATTGCAATATGAAGTGAGGGTATCAGAAAATTAATGAATGATGAAAGTAGTTGCAAGTCATTGGATAAAGATTTTAAAGATCTTTTTTTAAGTGTGAAGAAGACAGAAAAAGGCAGTGAATAACATGAAAATTTGCACCTTGACACATGTCAAGAGTATAAAGCGTATAGAGAATTACAGTCTTGTGAGAACATTATTATTAAACAAGCTGATAAGGGGGGAGCAGTTGTCCTTATGGATAAAGATAAATATATTTCAGCTATGTCATTGTTGCTGTTAGATACTGTGGCTTTTAAATGTATTACTCCTGTGGATGTTAAAAATTGTGTGTCATATGTCAATATGGTGATTTATGAACTACAACTGAATGATGACATAGATATTGATTTGTTCAACTATTTGACTGTTTCCTGTCCTATCACCCCACAATTGTATGGCATCCCAAAGATCCATAAATCATTGTTGGACCCACCTATGAGACCTATCGTCTCAGGTGCTGGCTGGGTGACTGAACCCATCTCAGTATATTTACATGCCCAACTTCTACCTTTTCTAGAAAAATGTGAATCCATCATCCGTGACACTATAGATTTTTTTCTAAACTTAAGGCTTGGTATAGTATAGGTAGAATAGGTCTGACTAGTAGGAAACATTACCTTGTGACTCTTGATATAGTTTCCTTATTTACAGTTATCCCAATTGATACAGGAATTGAACTGCTAAGGGAGTTTTTGATCTCCTGCCCTCAGTCTGATTTTGGGAAGATCGAAAATATCTGTACCCTCATTGATGTAGTGTTAAGGAACAATGTTTTTCTGTTTGATGGGTCTTTATATCTGCAACTAACAGGTGTGGCTATGGGCACCTCCGTAGCCAACACCTACGCAAATCTAGTGCTTTATCAGTGGGAGAGAAAGTTCCTATTTTGTGATACCAATCCCTATAGAGAACATATAAAAATTTTTCAACGTTTTGTTGATGATTGTTTCTTACAATGGGATGGTACACTATTAGAACTGGATGAGTTTATGTTATTTCTAAACTCATTATCTCCTTTTTTGAAATTTAAAATGTGTTTTTCAGACAATACCATCACGTTCCTAGATATCAATGTAACTATTGATGGGGATATTATCAACACGAGCCTACATAGGAAGGATGTAAGTGCAGGGAGGTATACCCATGCCACCAGCATGCATGCTCCCCATATTTTTAGAGGGACTGTAAGATCACAGTTCTGTAGGCTGAGTCGGTATAACACTGAAAATGATAAATTCTATAAACAACTTGATGACATGCTGACTGATTTTGCCTCCAGTGGGTATAGTGATGTGCATGTACATAATGAGAAGATGAAGTTGTCAGAGGACAGGGAGACTTCATTGAAACCGATTTTCTCTAGCTCTACATCTGAGACAAGGGAAGCTGATACTTTCACGACACAGGAAACATCTATAAGATACGTGACTTCATTTAATTTGAAAACACCTTTAATTAAGCAGATTATTAGTAACAACTGGTTAATTCTTATGGCTAGTGATGAGTTGAAAGCTAGTCTAGGCAATAGACCACACTTTGCCTATAGGAATATGAGGACTTTAAAGAGTGTCCTATGTTATAAAGACTTTCCTATCAATACCTATGTTCCCACTTCATCTAAATTTGGTACATTTAAATGCCATAGCTGCTCCTGTTGTGAAAATATTTTTTGTGAAAACAGTGACCATTTTGTGCATCCAGTAACTAATAAGAGATTTAAGTTTCACACATTTGCAACATGCATCACTACACGCATAGTATATCTAGCCACCTGCGTGGCATGTGATTCCTTCTATGTAGGCAAAACTACACGGAAGTTGAAGGAAAGAATTACAGAACATAAATCAGATATTAGGAGGCACGTAGATAGAAATGCACTCTATAAACACATTTTGGATTGTGGAGATGGACATACATTTAAATTTAGGGCTATAGACTCTATACATCCTTCGGTTAGAGGTGGGGATATAAATAATGCCCTTGAAACTAAAGAATATAGATGGATTTTAAGACTGGCTAGTGACTCACCTCCTGGCCTAAACAGTATGGTTAGTATTAAACCTATATTGATTAAGCTTAGTAGAACTAAGCTGTGATTTTATTTTATTTTTCTTATTATTATATTTTTTTCTTGTATTTTTATATATATTTTTTTAAAAAAATTTTTGTATTAAGAGCTTTTAATATATGTCTTGTTATGCCTTTAATGTGGGTCATATGATTTTGGCTGTCGGTCATGTGACTATCTTGGGACCTATATATATTGAGAATGTACTCATGTATCTTAGTATTGAGAAAGGATTATTTCTGAAAGCTTTGCTCGCTATTAAAGTGGTTTTTTACTGACGTCCTGGTTTTTGTTTTGCTATATATTGTTGGCTCTTGTGTTTTTGGATTGGTTAAATAATCACAGGATTACAGAAAAATTAAACTGAAAGTTGTGTTATACATTTATAGTAGTTACCTAATAGTTGTGCTGCCCTGAGTCTCTGAAACAAGTGTTCAGTCCTGTGAGATTACTTATGCAACTGCTATCACATCATCAGCATTAGGAGGGAATGAAGTTGCTCTGGACACATCTAACTTAGACACTAATAATGTCACTAAATTTCCAGAATTGCCTATGCCTCTAGCACCTACCCATTTTCAGAGTGCACAATGTCAGACAAGCAGGAGGGGCAGGTGGAAAAAAAGAAGTTATGTTTTACCATAACATTACATCTTTGTTGTCAGTCTTCACTAATCCTTGACTATGGACTGTGTTCTGAGCCTCATAACCGACTTGGCTGTTATTTCAGCTCGCGTCTTCCAAAAACTCTCGAGCTAGATTCTACCCATAATGCTCCTCATCAAATTACCTCAGATTGAGTTTGCATACAATAGTGACAGACAAGAGGTACTAGATAAGAGACCATATCTGTGTCTTTATTATGAAGCCAGTCTTTGGGAATATCTGGTCCACCAAGAACTCTAAGGCAGGGAGAAGGAGGGAGGGAATGTCAAAGATTAGTGAAGATCGACAACACAGATGGAATGTTATAGTAAGACATAATTTCTTTATCTGATTTTGTCAATCTTCATATAATTCTTGACTGTGGGACAGAATCCCTAGCTACCTGAATCTTTGGAGGTCTCATGGAAGAATATTCCTGAGCACCATCGAGCTGAATGATGCAGATCCCCTAGAGACCTGATCCAGTTTGCAATGAGTAATAAAGGTATGAGTAGATGCCCATGTAGCTACTGCAAAAATATCATCTAATTAAGCTCTGGCATGAAAAACTGCAGAAGCTGCTACAGCTCTCATTGAATGTGCTTTCACAGGACGTGGTGAGTGGACTACATTTCTGTTGTAAACAAAGGCGATGCAGTCCCCATGCCATTTTGCCATGGTAACCTTAGATACTGGATTGCTTAAGAAACTGAAAAAGGTAATAAAGAGCTGGTCAGATTTTCTAATGTCCTTTGTTCTATGAAGGTAAAAACATAATTGTCTGGGTACATCTAGTAAGTGTAGACAGTACTCCCCCTTGTTGGAAAAATCAGGAAAAAAGACTTGGAGATGTATAGTTTTCTGATATTTGACTCTGAAACAACCTTTGTTAAAAAGGAAGGATTTGTTCTGAGGGAGACCTTGTCATTATGAAATATCAAATGGGGGGTTTGCAGGATAAAGCTTAAATTTCCAATATTCTCCTGGCCAAAGTGATAGCTATCAAAAATAAAGTTTTCTAGGATAAAAACTTTAAGTCACAAGTTGCTGACGGTTCAAAGGGGGAAGAAATAAGAAACTACAATTGTGTGAGTCTTTCGGCTTTTCCCAGTTAGGGGTTGCCACAGTGGAACTCCGGTCCGCTAATGATTGGCAGTAGAGTTTCACGTGCTGGCTTGCCGGGCCTAACGCACAACCTTCAACGAAGGAACGCCCTTTCACGCATGTCGCCACACAGAAGACGCTCTAACTGAGAATCGAACGGGCAATGTCTAACTGTGAGGCAACAATGCTACCGCAGCACCACCATCGCATTAAATAAGAAACTACAATACCAAATGCAAATCCCATGGAACAGAGGGTTCTTTAAATAGAAGCCTGAGCATTAAAGTTCCTTTCAAAAAGGCTTTACAAAGTTTATGTGACATAAGTGATAAACTGTTGAAACCAATATGGAAGTTAGATATCGCAGCGAGATGCACCCGAATGGTAGAAGCTGATGAGCCAAACTCATACAGTAAGGCTAAGAAATCTAAAACTTTGTTTACAGGTGTAGCATATGGGTCAGTATTACAGTCAATTGACCATTTAGCAAATTTTAGCCATTTGCTATGATACAACTTTCTAGTTGAGGGTTTGTGGTGGGCCAGAATGATGTGTTGGACAGGGGAAGTCAGGGAGGAATACCAGGCAATCATGGGAACTGGAGAAGCCACACATTGAGCTTCAGATGCTGAAGATTTGGATGAACCATTCCCTCCAGGTGGGACAACAGGTCTGGAGCTGGGTTCAGTATCCAGGGTTTCCGAAGTAGATGAGGTCAAAGGAAGAAAAAACAGTCTTGTTGAGGACAGAATGGGGCAATGAAGATTATTCTGTTCTTCGCCCTGTTGGCTTTCTTTTGAAACTGACATATTAGAGGAGTCGGGGAAAAGGCATACAGTAGATCAGGGGGCCAATTGTGAAGGAGAGCTTCTCTGGGTGACTCCCCTGGGGAGGGGGATTAGGGCAAAGTAACTGCTGCACTTGTTGTTCAGAGGGGACGCAAACAGATCACAGCAGGGTTGGTCCCAATGGTGAAATATCATTTCTGCCACCACTGGATTGAGAGATCACTCATGAGGCATGAGGATGGTTCTGGTCAACTTGTCAGCAATCATGTTGGAGCTTCCCAGAATGTTCATTGTCATTAGAAAGTGTTTGGAGGAAATCATCCATTGCCAGACTCTGAGAGCTTCTTGACAAAGTGGGTATGACCTAATTCCCCCTTGTTTGTTGATATACCAGACTACTAACATGTTGTCCATATGAATTGCAATCGTTCCAAAAGGGATGGTATCTTGAAATGCTTGCCATTCTAAGAGCACCACCCTTATCTCTAGAACATTGATATGCAAGCTGACCTCCAGCTGGGACCAAGTGCCTTGGACTGTTTTTCGCAGATAATGACCCCCCCCCCACACCCTATCTGGGATGCATCCATGATTACTATGGCTTGGGGTTGAGGGGGGCAAAGGGACAGCCCAAAAAGATTTTGTTGGAATGAAGCCACCAACTCAGGTCTTCTTTGCAATGATTGGTGATCATAATTAGATGGGACATTGGCTAATTCAATAGGGACCACTGGGAAGCCAGAAGCCATTGAAGAATTTGCATGTGGTATCTGGCTAAAGGAACTAGAGTGACAGAGGCTGCAATTGACCCTAGAGTTTGAAGGATGAGTCTTTGTTGCTTTCTTGCTGCAAATGATTTGGCTCACTTGTGATCTGATCCTTTTGAGTCTTTCTAGGGGAAGTGATGCAAAGCCGGTGACTGTGTCTAGCATAGCTGCAATGAATTCCAGTTGTTGTAATGATTTCAGATGGGAGTTTTTGTACTTTATAGTGATTCCTAAGCTGGAACAAAGATGAAGGGTGTAATCTCATGCCTTTATGACTGACACCTGGTGGGAGTGGTAAGGAGCCAGTCAACTAGATATGGAAATACTCGGAATCCTAGCAGTATACCACTGACATGCATTTGATAAACACCCTGGGGGCTGTGGTGAGACCAAAGGGCAATTCTCTGAACTGATAGTGACTGGCTCACAACCAGAAGTGCAGGAATCTTCTGGAGCACTTGTCATTTTTATATGGTAATACACATCCTGAAGATCTATTGAGCACATCCAATTGTCTTTTTCCAAGAATGGAAGTATTGACTGAACCAAGACCATCAGGAATTTGTTTTTTGAACTGATTTGTTCAATTGACTGAGATCCAAAATCAGTCTCCAGTCCCCTGTTTTTTTGGCACTAAAAAGAACCTTGAGTAAATTCCTGATCCTCTCTGGTCTGGTGGGACTGCTTGGATGACTTTTTTGTGGAGCAGTATTTGAATTTCTAAGACTGCTGCCACCCTGTGACTGGGTGGAATGTCTGGGAATTTTCTTGGTCTTTTTGGTTTCATTGAAAGGGGGATGTTGTAACCTCTGGAAATGATCCCCTGCACCCATTTGTCCATCGCCACTTCTAGCCAGGAAGAATGGTGCAAGCATAATTGTCCCCCAACTGCTTCCAGAGGAAGGCAATCGGGCCTCCTTTTAGGATCGCTGATAGGAGTTACCAGAGAATGAATATTTGGACCCCTGATTCTTCAAGCCACTTCTGCTTCTTGGACAGTGTCTTCCGTTATTACTTCCCCCTCTGCCGTGGGGAAAGTCATTGCCATGTGAGTCTTGGAAAGGTCCTAGTGTCTTTTTGAACCATAGCCTCCCACTTCTCTGATTCCCAAAGCAGGGCTGTTGAGAAATGGAGAAGCATATGCCCATAGCAGAAAGGGTCTTCCCATCTTTCTCATATCTGCCTAGAGTCTCTTTAACCTTGGGACCAAACAGGGATGATCCATCAAATGAAGCATTGACAAAAGAAGATGTAAATGGCTTTGTGAAGTCACATAAGTGCATCTAGGTGTGTCTCCTAATAGCTATACCTGAACCTGCTGTTCTTGTCATCCCTTCGGCCGCATGAGCAATTAGCCTCATGGACAAATTGAAAATAGATTCAAGGGTGGTGAGCTGAGAAGTAACCTTATCTCAAATCCCTTCAGCTACTGCCCCTGTAAGAGTATCTGAAAGCTGCTTATTTAGATCTCTCTGAAGTCTGGTAAAATGCGCCATGTAGTTCAAGGACCTGAGAGTGATTCCCAGATCTATCCATAGTTCTAGACTCCTTGTTAGGAGGATGGATAGTTGGACTTTCTTCACCAAGTTCCTTTTTAGTGGCTGCTGCTACTACCATGGCATCTACAGGAATACCCTTGGCCCAGTGTTGCTCATCTTTTGGAGCAGAGATAATTGGATCAGGTCTTTTAGGGATCAGCTTGATAGAGTCAGGAATTTTCCAGGCTCACTGGGTGATCAGTTTAATAAGATTGTCAGTGGACAGAGATCCAAGAGGTAGAGAGCTGAGCACAAAAAGCCTCTAGGTATACCAATTCCCCCAAGGAAGGTTGGAGGATAGTCCAGCCACCCCTCTGTTTCAGGATTTCTGAGATGTCCCCGAAGGAAACATCTTCAGGGGGTGACTTGGGGAAACCTTCCCCTTCATCAAAATCATCATCTTCTATGAAGGACTCTTCAGGCGAGTCCAAGTGCTTCCTCTTGCATTTTTTTCTTCGAAGGTACCTCTTCAGTGGGGTGCTCTGGAGAGGTATCCAAAGATGATATAATCAAGGTGGTTAGCTCCTGAGGCTTTTGTGCCTCTGTCCCAGGGAAAAGACTGGAGGAAGATCCAGTTGAGAGGATGGACAAGTTATTTGGCCGGATAGGGAAGGCATAGACTGTTTGTCCATAATGGACAAGGCCCTCTCCATAGCCTGGAAGGCAAGCCCCCCCCCCTGTCGAGTGATGGGAGCCTGGAAATGAAACAGACTCCTTCAGAGCCTTGGTACCACCCGTCGCTGAGGAAGCCACCTCCAAAGCAGAAGGCAGACTTGAACCAACATATGATGAAGTACCAAGGGGCATAGATGGCTCCGAAAGAATCAAAGTTGAACCCTGCCCCCTGGAACCAGCAAAGAAGCCCCAACTCCAGGAGGTCTCTGGTTCTGATAAACTAGAAGAGCTCAGGGTAACTATTGGTGCCAGAAAAGGAGCTCTGACTGGCACCGACACAGTTGAAGCCAGGATGGTCAGCATCAGGGGCTCTGAAATCTTGGCTGGAGTAGAAGGAGGAATTTGCCATGGGTGTAGAAGAAGGCAAGGTTGCAGACCTAACAAGGCTAGGAACTGAACATGGAGATAATCCCCTCACCATCAGGAGCTGGTCTACCAGTCTCATAATGTTTGACTCAGACAGGCTCTTAGTGGATCGAATAGAGGAGGCCGATGGAGACCTTGGTTTCTGTCTCTCTGAAAATGGACTCAGAGGACAGTCCATGAATGGGTCGATCAGGGTGAATAGGATGTATGTGGTAAAACTGTCATCTGAGACTCCTTTGGTACTGAGTGGTCCATTGGTACTGAAGGGAGAGTTGTCTGCACCGATAATGGAACTGAAGAGGTC